>NC_051177.1:236537688-236571955 GCF_013339695.2 Rhipicephalus sanguineus | reverse complement strand
CGGCCCTTTCCCCTGGAACTGAACACTCCTCGCCGACCTTCTCACCTACGAGTCTTCGGCGGGCGAGTGTGTATTGTTGACTCTATTGCCTCCTTTCGGGAGGCCGGACGCCAGGACGACAGGTCCCCGATTGGCGGGAGACGTTGACACCGGTTTGCCAGTGCTTATGCAGTGACAGTCTCGGGGCTATAAAAGCCGAAGACTTTTGCTGTTTTTCTCTTCTTTTCACCCCTCCTGACTTCATCATGTAAATAAACACGTTCCTTCTTGAAAGACGCGTCTCTTCCCTGGGAGCCAGCTACCGTAACGAGACCCGCCGAACCCCACTCCTTACAACTGGTTGGCAGCGGTGAGATGGACCTTGCGACATGGTGCTGCGTTGTGGTTGTGCTTGGTCTTTGCTATGACTTTCCAGGCTTCATTTTGTGTGTACACTTAAGTAGTGTAGAAGCTAGATTGTTTTTTTTGTGGGTTAGGTAGATCACCTCTTTATGAGTATTGAGTGAGTTATAGGGATCACCTAACTATTAGCGAGCAGGACCAAAGCAAAACAGCAGTCATGGAGTTAAAGACAATGCTAAAAGACGAACTTTTGTTTGTATGTGAGGATCTAAGCATTGAGGTTGAGGAAGGAATGGGCAGGTCTCAAATTGTGAAGCTGATTATGGAAAGTGCCACTAAGGGGGAGATTGAAACCGCGTTAAAACGCTTTCAAAAGGTTTGAGGAGCAAGAAGGAAAAGAGAGGAAAGAGAAAGAGAGAAACAGAGAAGGAAGAAGAGAGGAACGGGAGAAGGAAAGAGTTGCGGAGAATCGAACTTGAGAATGAAAGCAGACGTTGGCTCAAACGAGTGGAGGGGCTCCTGAGAGAGTGAGCGAGATAGATTCATACCGCATGGACAAATATCTAAACCCTTTTCAAGTCGGGAAAGATATAGGAATATTCCTCGGGAGTTTTGAACGGACTTGCGAGAGGATGAACTTTGCTCCAAGTACATGGCCGCAGCGGTTGCTTTCGCTGTTACCGTATGAAGCGGCCGAAGTAATTACCAGACTCAGCGCGCAAGAGGCAGATGATTACGCGAAGGTTAAGGCTGCCTTATTAAAGAAGTACCGCCTTTCAGCCGAGGCATTTCGCCAAAGGTTTCGAAACACAGAAAAGAAGGATAGTGAGGGATATCCGGACTTTGCCTACGGCATGAAGAGAAACCTAATAGAGTGGTTGAAAAGTGCGGAATCCTACGAGAGTAGAGACAGGGTCATCGAGACACATCTGTCTAGAGCAATTTTTACAGGAGCATTCCACAGAACGTGAGGCTATGGGTGCAAGACAGAGATAACGTAAACACTGTGGAAAGGGCGGCCGAGTTAGCCGAAGATACGCAATGCGTAGAAAACTGAGCATCGAGGGTGGAGGTCCGGACGGGCGAAAGGGATCGCGGAAAGAGTTTTTCGTTCAGAAAGGGCTCCACAGGCGAAAAAGCTAGACAATCCGAGGGGAGAAACAAGTACGCCAGAGAACAAGGGCGAAAGCGGCGAGTGGTGGACATTCCCAAAGAAAAGAGTTTGAGGCTTTCAGACCCATTCGCTGTTATAAACTGTCAGAAGACCGGACATATCACGGCAAACTGCAGAAGTCCTAAGGTGGTTTTTTCCCTACGCGGACGAAAGTGCCGAGAACATAGAGCTGTTACGCCCGTATCTCCATGACCTGGAGGTTACCGGCAAACCTTGCAAAGTGCTCAGGGACAGCGGCGCCACCATGGACATTGTCCACCATCGTACATTACTGTAGATGACCTTTACGGGAGAAGTGGCGTGGATCAAACAGGTTGTAGAGGAAAACAGCGTCTGCCTTCCTATGGCTAAAGTAACGATCACTGGGCCGTTTGGAGAAATTGTGACTGAGGCAGCGGTCTCGACATCTCTGTCGTTGCAGTACCCGTATATATTTTCAAATCGGTCAGACAGGATACTGCGCGAGCGGGTCAGAAACTTGGAGAAGGAACTGTTCAAGCGCTGACTCGGTCCAAGGCGCGAGAGCTCGCCTCTGTGGCACCAGAAGAACCAATCACAGCGTCAACAGAGACGGAGTTAGGTAACCCTACAGGCGCGCAGATAGAGCCAGCTGATAAGCAAAATGAGGCTTTATTGACGGAGTTAGATCTGACCTAGAGGGAGAGTCAACTGATCAGCAAATGAGGCTTTATCACGGAACTAGATCAGGAGAACTAGCTGACACTCGCACAAGCAAAATGGGGTCAGTACTGTCGCCGGCTCGAAAACTTGATCGGCTTGTACGAGTAAACAGAGAGTCGCTGGCAGCCCAGCAAGAGAACGATCCTAGCTTAACTAGATTACAGTGTAACGCTAAAGAAGGGATCGCTAGGGGCACGTGACGTTGCATAAGAAAGGAGGTTTGTTGTATCGGCACTACAGGGATAAAAGAGGCCGGATTCTAGATCAGTTGGTCGTTCCTAGAGAATACCGGGAGGATCTTTTGAACCTCTGCCATGGAAACGGTGGTCCGGCCACCTAGGAATAAAGAAATCCAAAGAGAGATTGCTAATGGAATACTATTGGCCTGGGTGCTTCAAAGATGTGGAGGAATTTGTAAGATCCTGTGACACGTGCCAACGCACGGGTAAGCCTGGGGAAAAGTGGAAAGCTCCGCTAAAATTGGTACCTATAATATCAGAACCATTCGACGTCTGGTGATAGAACATAGTGGGTCCCCTACCAGCAACTAAGTCGGGTTATAGGTATTTGTTCACCATGCTGTGCCCAGCCACGAAGTTTCCAGAGGCAATCCCTCTGAAGGAGCCCACTTCGACAGAAACAGTAGACGCGCTTCTGTCAGTTTTCACACGCGTCGGCTTTCCGGCAGAGAATACAGGCTGATCAAGGGTCGGTTTTCACGAGCTCGTTAACTACAACTTTTTTACAGAGTTTGGGATAAGGTTGATACACAGTTCTGTCTACCATCCTCAATCAAACAGCGTCGAGAGATGGCATTCAGTCTTGAAGCGAGTGTTGCGCGCTCTTTGTTATGAGCATAAGGAAGACTGGGAAAGCTGTCTTCAGCTACTTTGTTCGCTTTGCGTACGGTCCCACATGAGGCCACGGGGTTCTCACCGGCAGAGTTAGTGTATGGCAGAACGCTGCGTTCCCCACTTAGAATGTTGAGAGAAATGTGGGAAGAAAGAGGGGATAGTCAAACAGTGGTAGATACGTGCTTAAATCTGCTAGAACGACTAAGTACGACACAAGGGCTTGTCGAAAAGAACATGGACAAGGCTCAAAGGAATGCCAAGCCTTTATTACGACAGGAATGCCAGACTTCGAACATTTAGCATTGGGGACCAAGTAATGATTCTCAGACCATCGCGAAAGAACAAACTAGAAGTACATTGGGACGGGCCAGTCGAAGTGTTGCATAGGCTTTCTGACACTAACTACGCGTTGAAAGTGCCAGGTCGAAGAAAGGAAGTTAGAATCTACCACTGTAACCTGATGAAGCCTTACGTAGAACGACATGGGGTTGTGAATCTCCCCTAAAGGAGCCCGAAGAAATTCAATCCGAGTTCGACGGATTCACCAAAACTTCCGACTCAGAAATTAGCCTTGAAGAGGTTGTAGCTTTCTCGGTAGGCGCGGAAGCGCTTAAGCCTGAACAGGTACAGGAACTAAAGGAGCTACTGAGGCAGTATCTCGATAGGTCAGTCATCGGCCGTGTAGAACCGAACTGATAACCCACGAAATAGAACTCACATAAGCCGAACCGGTAAGGTCCAAACCTTACCGCGTGTCCCCCACGACAGAAGGAGATTATGGAGGCCGAGATACGGCGCATGCTGGAGCTGGGGGTGATCGAGCCTGCTGAGAGTGACTACACGTCACCACTAATACTTTGGAGGCCCCAAACAAGGACCCTCGTCCATGTGTAGACTACAGGAGGTGGAATGCCATCACTAGGGATCAGTTGTACCGATCCCAAATATTTGAGGAGCGAATCGAAAGGGTCAGCGCTGCTAAATACATTTCAACTCTAGATCTCGTGAGAGGATACTGGCAGGTTCCTCTTTCAGAAAGTGCCAGCCGCTATGCCGCATTCATTTCACCTGTAGGCACTTTTAGACCTTTGGTTCTAAGCTTCGGGCTAAAGAATGCGCCTTTCAGTTTCTCCAAGTTGATGGACATCGTACTGAAAGACCTACAGGAGTTCGCACTCCCGTACCTTGACGATGTCGCGATATTTTCAGACAGCTGGGAAGATCACCTAAAGCATCTGAGGGAAGTATTTTCGAGGTTGAGAGGGGCGGGTTTGACAATGAAAGCGGAAAAATGTAGTTTTGGCTGCTCTCAAGTGACCTACCTAGGCCATGTTGTTGGGAAGGGAACGAGACAGCCGGCCGAACTGAAAACAGCTGCGATTGCCGGTTTTTTCACAGCCACGCACAAAGACCGACATTCGGTCATTCTTGGGACTTGTCGGCTACTACCAGCGTTACATTCCCAATTTTTCGCAACTGGCAAGTCCGCTTACAGACGCACTGAGAAAAGGGGAGCCCACTAACTTGCATTGGGATGGGGGTAAAGAAGCCGCCTTTCAGGGTTTAAAGCATTGTTAGTTTCACGACCTGTGCTACGCGCACCGGACTATAGTAAAGAGTTATAGTTCAATGCGACGCAAGCGACAGAGGCATGGGCGTTGTGCTTACCCAAGTTGGTGATGATCATGAGGAACATCCCATTCTCTATGCCAGCCGCAAACTAACGGTTCGGGAGGAAGCCTATAGTGCTTCCGAAAAGGAATGTGCCTGTTTGGTTTGGGCAGCCCAGAAGTTGTCATGTTATTTGTACGGAGCGAGGTTCATCTTTGAGACAGATCACTGTCCTCTGACATGGCTCAATCAAATGTCAAACAAAAATGGTCGCTTGCTCCGATGGAGCCTCACCCTCCAGCAGTACAACTTCGAGGTTCGTTATAAAAAAGGGAAATTGCACGGCAATGCGGATGGTCTGAGCAGACTAATCTGAAAAGTGTTGTTGATGAATCAAGGGCCACATTATATTGTATCTTTTGTTGTTATCTTATGTGACCAAAACTGTTCTTTCCTTTTTTTTTATTTCTCTTTGGCATGCCTTCTTCCATGAATGCTGTAGCTTTGGCGGCACGAAATTCCGTCAATATTTTAGAGTAGCGGGTTTTTCATTTATTTATGTCTTGAGAAGCCTGGAGAGTTTTTAGCGAGTCCAAGGCGCTTGATCACGGCATGGCATTGTGTTGTATGGTTCACTTTGCTGCTGTCGATCATTGTGAGGTGGTTTGGGAGTTTGTTGCGAGTTCGCAGTTGCGGTTCCAAGACAGGACGTCGGCCTCGTCACCAACCATTCTCTTCGTGCCCAGCGGTTGTGAGCGCTGGCCAGCCGAGATTTTCCGGGCGGCGGAGGAGCTGTTACGTTTGGCCTAAAATTCATCGAGGCCGACGCCATTGAGCGTACAGCTGTCTACCGGAATGCTGTCTCTCCCCCCCGTATCGGCGCTTAGACGGAGGCAGGAATGCCGATTCTTCCTGTAGGAGCTTTTGCCGGGCGGGCGGACATGTCGCTGTCGACGGATTTCCCAGAAAAAGGACGTCGGAATTCGGAGACCCCTTTTTAGCTTGTTGTTCTCTGCGTGAGATAGCACCGCGGGAGAGTTTCTCACCCAGCCACATCTGCCTTCTACCCTACCGCAGCAGGGAAAATTAACCTGCGCCAGAGGGAGCGGTCTGCGTGTTTTCCTGAATTCGACACACCCGCTTTGTCGTGCGTTTTGGTCAGCGTGGGACTGCGCCGTTGAAGACGCTCCCATCAACCCAGGTGGGGCCTTCACCCGAGGCAGCCATCATTCAACACTTCTTCCAAGTATTACTGGCAGTGGAAACGGAGGTCATCGGCCCTTTCCCCCTTTGAACTGAAACTCCTCGCCGACCTTCTCACCTACGAGTCTTCGGGGCGGGGCGAGTGTATTGTGTGACTCTTTGCCTCCTTTCGGGAGGCCGGACGCCAGGACGACAGGTCACCGGATTGGCGGGAGACGTTGACACCGGTTTGCCAGTGCTTATGCAGTGACAGTCTCGGGGCTATAAAAGCCGAAGACTTTTGCTGTTTTTTCTCTTCTTTTCACCTCCTGACTTCATCATGTAAATAAACACGTTCCTTCTTGAAAGAACGCGTCTCTTCCCTGGGAGCCAGCTACCGTAACGAGACCCGCCGAACCCCACTCCTTACATCACCTCGCGAACTACTCCATGTTCAAGAAAGTCAGTGCTTCATTCGAGAAGGACAGTCGAGGAGTGCTAACAAAATTGATACCCCCTATTGCAACTTTTGCAGCTTCTATTATCAACTTCGTTAGTTCAACTCTATTAGCTAATAAAACCTTTGTGTTCTGAAAGAACGGTTCCCACTCACATGCTCTACACTGTAACGCCAGACATCCATCGTGTTAACAAGATTACAATGCTGTCTTATAAATGCCATTGTATGTACCGCAACTAGGCAGGACAACAGAAAGGAACAGACGAACACCGTTGTCCTGTCTAGTTGCGCTACTTACGATGGTATTTACTATGTCGAGACACTAACTCACCCAACATTCGCTCGCCTCTTTTAAAAATGCTCTCTTAACCTATCATTCCTGCAGTGGCCCATTTCCCGGCATACTGCTTACCGCATGAAAGAGGTATCTGATAAATGACAGCTTCTCTGCATTCCAGAAACTGTGTCCTATGTGGTTTCTTGCAGCAGTCGTCGTCTTTGGTGCTTGAGTGCTGATTCTGCAAATCGATTTCAGCTTGCACCGAGCTGAAAAAACTACTTGCACATTAGCACGTGATGCCAACCTTTTTATTCTGTACTTGAATAGCGCAACAATTCAACGGAACACATAGCACATTGGAAAGATTCACACACACACGTCACTCAAACAAAGGTGTTAGTCGCAGAGGTCCCGATTAGGAAGTACCGCTCCATTGCTCTGGTCTGCCATTCCAACAGTGATGTTGCTCAAGAAGGAATAGCTGTTGTGCCACACTTGCACGAAATTTTGCACTGCATAATAAGGTTGATGTCACTTGCTAATGTACAAATAGTTTTTCCGCTCCATGAAAGCTGAAATCGATTTGCAGAATTAGGAGCCAAGCATCGAAGAAGACAACTGCTTGCCAGAAACGACATAGAATGCGGTTTGTGGAATGTGGAGAAACTGTCACTTAGCAGATACCTCTTTCCTGCAGTAAGCAGTATGTCGTGTAAACAAGCGGCTGCATGAATGATAGGTTAAGAGAGCATTGTAATCTTGTAAAGAAAGCCATTGATGGGTGGCTTGCATTGTCCTGTAGAACGTGTGGCTGTGAACCTTTCTAGCAGAACTCAAAGGTTTTATCAACCAAAAGAGCTTAACTAACGAGATTGATATTACTATAAGCTGCCAAAATCGCAAATATCCGTACCACTTGTGTTAGTACTCTGTCCCTGTCCTTGTCAGATAAAGAAAACTTTCTGGAATGTGCAGTAGTCTGTGAGTTTATGAGTGTTATGTATACCTAAAAATGAAATGGAAAAAGACAAATCTCTGTGCATTGCTTCTTGGTGCAGTGTGAGTGCACCGGCATTGTGCAACTGTTTGCCTCGTGTGCAATAAACCATTCTACTGAAAGTTAGTGCACATGTTGTGTCTCCATTTTTGTTCTTGTGTTGGTTACGCGAAAAAATTCTTTGCATGGGGGGGGGGTGCTACCAACTAGGGCGAATTTTTCCCTAAACCAGTGTCGCCCTGTGCTACGGTGTTTGTTGTCGTTTAACCAAACTAGCCTCTTGTTTCGTTTTATTTGTTTCTTTGTTATGCTGGTGTAGGTGCATGCTTGACTGAAACATTTTCTTGGCTCATCGTGCCTTTTGTGTGCAGGCTGAAATTAGAATTCCAGGTATTCCCAAAACCACGATATTATTGACACACACCATTGTAGAGGAACTCTAAATTTTGCCTACCAAGATTCTTTAACATATCTAATTTACTTCATTAAGACAAAATAAGCCATTGAACTGCTCCTATTGACGTTTACAAATGTTCGATGATTTAGCAAAGTATTGCTGCTGTGCTCGTGTGTTTGCCAAGACAGCCTTCCGATTTTTGTTGTGCTGATACATGCCTGATTGATTGAGACACGTTGTACTTTACTGTGCCTTTTGCGTGCAGGTTCATGAACAAAGTCATCAATTCCATTGCTCCAGTCTATGTCAAGTGGCCAACATATTGTTTGGAATTGCTACAATAAAGGTTATGCATGATAACAACATTTGTTGGAATTTCGCATTTACTTTTGGAAGCGTGGTATAACGCATTCCATAAAACACAAGTAATGAAAATGGCCCGACATCAAAATGCTTAGATGTGTTGAGAACAGTGAATTAAGGCAATGTCATGTCTGAATAAATAGGGCTAATTCTTTGGCCAGAAGAACACCGGTATTTTGCTGAGATAAAAAATTCTTGAACACAAGGTGTCGCCGGAGCCGTTTCGACAAGCGGACTTTTCTTCAAGGCTGGAACTTGAAGACAAGTTAGTTTGTCAAAATGTTGGCTCCAGCAACACGCTAGTCAATTCGTTGTATCATGCCAGTGTTTTGCTATCACGTTTTAGCTGTTCACTGTCAAGCGTAATAGGTAAAGGGATGCCTGCGTAATATGGCGTCACATTAATTTCTCGAGCTACTCTAGCGAGCCAAATTGATAAGTCAAAAGAGGCGGAAGTTCAGGGGAAGATGGAAGCTTGAAGAGATGAGAAATTCTTGGACACGGGGTGTCGCTGGAGTCAGCGCTTCGACAAGCAAACTTGTCTTCTTCAAAGCTGTGAATTGACAAGTCCGCTTGTCGAAATCGCTCCAGCCACACCCCGTGTCCAAGAATTTGTCATCTCGTCAAGCTTCCATCTTCCCCTGAACATCTGCTTTTTTTTAATTATCAATCCTGCTCGCTGGAGTAGCTCCAGAAATTAATGTGATGCCATATTACGCAGGCATCCCTTTACCTATTACGCTTGACAGTGAACAGCTAAAACGTGATTGCAAAAGGCTGCATGATGCAACGAATTGACTAGGGCAAGCTCCTCAACAAGCTGGTTTGCATGAAAAGTAAATGTCTAAAAAAGCTCTTAAAAAGATCTAGCAAGAAGTTTTTTAGAATTCTTGCAAGCAGTTTTCTAGACTTCTAATAACGTGGCGTTAGCACAGCTACAGGAAGTTTTCAAGCTGCTTACGTCTAAATAACGTCTCAAATAAACTTCTAATATACTTTTGGAGTTTCCTTTCTGGATGTTTAGTAGAAGTTTTCTAGCTTTTCTTGTGTTTCGTGGGAAGCACTTTACATTGTACAAGTATTGGAAAACGTGAACGAAAAATAAACAAAAAAGGAAAGAAAAGCAAGAAAAGCAAGCAAGTAAACGACACTGCACACGGTACGAGCCAGTCAAGAAACAGGCATGGTCCCAATTATGATTCCGTGTTGCCAAATTCATTTTGGCTCATCTCTCGGAGGCAGGAGAGTCTTCCAGGTTCCTCATTGATGCCGGCTGCTAATGTTCTAAATTTAAAGATAAAATATGCCTCACGTTGTTCGCGCGCGCGCGTGTTTTGGAAACCGGACTGTAAAAGAGTTACGCTGATATTTTCAAAGCTGTGGTTTGGCAAGCGCAGATGTCTGGATAAGGGTAGCTTCGGCAGTGAAGTGGCGTGGTACCGATGATTATTAAACCGCAGCCGAAATGGCGTGTCCGTTTGGCCGATGTATTCTTGCCCGCAGACGTTACAATGTAACATGTATATCACATTGCTGGAGTCACAATTTAGGCTTTGGGTGATGTTGAATTTGAAATCTGAGAAGTTTGCTTTTGATTCACGCGTTGTGACCATGTGTGGGCATACCTATATATATATATGGATAATTTATTCGGTCTCGCATATCTCTATGGAACAACTTTCAGGATTGCGAACCAATTTTGCACATTACAGACTACGACAAATCTAGACGTGAAGTCATGGCAGTGAGACTGCCTGGGATGGCTATTGAAGATAGCGAATAATTCTGAGGTACAAGTTTCATGTTTTCTTTTCCTGAACTAAGAGATTTACGCAGAATGACACAAGAACTTCAGTTCTCACAAAATTGACGGGTACATTTAGCAAGAAATCATTACCGCTACACTTCGTTAAAAGACTGTAGCAATATCCCATGGCGTCGCACCTCTCACCACCCAAGCTCCCAAACAATGCTTTTATATCGGTCACTCAGAAAGCTTGTGGGCTTGTACAAGTTGCATGCTGTGTTTTGTTGTGGAGCTCAAGTATTGCCCTTGTTGTTGGTCCTTATAAGGCGTCGATTATACCTTCACAACAGCGGGCCTTCATGCTCATGCAAATGAAATCGCCTTACCATTTTCGGGAGTCATGTATTTATGTTGCTTACATGTTTAGTTAATGTTACGGCAATGTCATACGCATCGCTAACATTTCAAAATAAAATTCTACTGCATGTGGATGTTAGTTTTTTAGGAATGTGTCCAAACCCTGATAAAAGAATCGTGAAGTACAGCGTGTATGAAGGCGACATGATGAGTACTCGTAGGAAGTGACGACACAGACGACGGAGGATATATTTATGTAATCAGAAGCAGAAATTAATTTACAAAAAAAGGACAAACTTTGCAGTACCTACTGTACTCATTGTTCATTCGGTTAGAGCGTAAGTATAGCCGTGGTACAGGGTTTGCATGGAGCTTCAGCTCAGACTGTACTGGCTATCGAGATTTCGCTCGCGTTAAAAAAAAAATTGGTTAACAAGCCAGTGGCGACGGTTATTCAAAAATGCCATCAGAAGATCAGCCAATCAAATATCATTAAAGGTGACCACCACCTTAAAATTTAGGCCCAGTTTAAGGCCCGACCTATAACACAGAGCAAAGCAAAATCAATAGCTTTATTCGTCCCCCTTGAAAGCACAATCAAGCCTTCTTCCTATGGGAGTCTTCTTTGGCACCCGACACACATCCGTGCAGCCGTGCCCATCCGCGCGATGATTACAGCCTAATGGCAACGCGCCTATGCTTGAGCACTTAAACCGTCACTGATGGTTGTCAACGACGAAAGGAAAAGAGCCGCTACGCATGGGCCGGCGACGCACCCTGCAAAACGGATGAAAGCAGCTCCCGCTTTCACGCTTTCGGTAGCACCTCTGGACTGTCGCGTGTCGATAGGTTTTATGGGCACGTGTCGTTTTGCCGTCTTCGAAAAGTGTCATCGTTAAAAAGGGCTGAAGGGCGATCTGTTCTAATCATTTCGACACGTTCAGGCGCCGGGCGCCTCCAAGTCCGGTGGTAGCAGTGCCGGTACACATGTGTTCCGACCTTTCTTCAGGGAAGGTTTCTGTTGTTCAGCTCTGTAGAGAGATAGCGGCACGAAAAGAGACACCGTACAGGGCATTGTGTTTTCGCCTTCGTTGCTCACTGTGTCCGGAATACGCTGGTACGCCCGAGCCGGCAACCCTTGTGAGCACGCATCTTGTTGAGTGCACCTCCAGTGTGGGGGGACCTCAACAAGGTAGCAAATTCGGCGAGTCGGAATATATTTATGATGGCCAGCCCTGCGTCTTGTTTGCGCTATCCATCACGGGGAACCTCGCCGGAGCGGCGACAGCGAGTAAACGATTCCAGCCATCTTCCCACTTTGTGGTGCGCGCAATTCCCTGTCTACAAGGGGAGCCGACACGGCCACATGGTTCCGTTTTTTGGACAGTAAGCCCCTGCACGCGTGCGCCTCTTTTTGTGTGGTTCAGTGTTTTTAAGTGCATGGCTGTACGGAGCTCAAACAACCAGGACACTGGACGAGAGAGAATGGCAAGCAGTGCATGGCCCGGTTGCTCGACTGTGCGGGTGCGCGAGCGAGATTGAGCTAGACGAATGAATTTGTGAGCGTGTGTATTAGCCTGTAAATAAGATTTCCTTGTAAATATAATCCCTTCGTGTTTTTAACGTGAGCATTTGAATAATTATCCTTCCAGTCAGTGTGCGTATATTTTCTAGTGGTATCAACCACCAGGAATTCTCTGACAGCTTTGCCTCGTCCGGTTCCCAATTATGGATATCCGACGTTTCTTCAAGCGTCCACGGATGTCTGACAGAGTGTCACTGAGCTGTCCGGCCGACGATTCTAGTGTGGCGTGTGACGAATGTGCAGAAGTTGACCAGCCTAGTTATGCTGACTTTCACCAACGGACAGTGCCTGAGGTCGTCGCCACCATGGAAGAGGTTCCACCATCAGTGAGCTACCACGACAAAGTAAGCCACGATGATACTTCTCCTTGCTTGGGATTAAGTAACAGTGACATCAAGCAAGCAACTAACATTTCTCAAGAATGTGATTTGGGAGAGTTTCTAGACAAAGCTAAACTCGCGGGCATCCCAGACAATTTGAAGTTACGCCTTCTGACTAATCCATGGTCGCCAAATGCTACATATGACTTTAAGAAAGATGTAACACCTGGCAAGAGGACTTTTCGCTACCAATGGCTCGCAGATTACGCCCCTTGGCTTGCGTACTCAGCGACACTGAAAGGCGCCCTTTGTCGTTTCTGCGTCACCTTTCCTCCAAATGTTCATCGGGGTACTCAAGGTAGCTTTATCGTGCGCACTTTCAGTAACTACAAAAAAATGCACGAGGCATGCAGGGATCATGGGAAATCCCAATGGCACCAGGAAGCAATGGCCGCCTCACAGAACTTTATGGGTGTGATGTCAGGCAAGAAATTGCCCGTTGTACAGCAGCTAAACAAAGCCCTGCACGAGCAAGTTGAAAGGAACCGCCAGAAACTATTTCCGATCATTTCCACCATTATATTTTTGCAACGCACGGACTTGCCAGTACGCGGGAAGCAGTCTGACAGTGGAGTTTTCAACGATCTCCTTGACTTTCGGGTAGAAGCAGGAGATACTCGGCTTCAAGAACACTTTGCATCTTCTCCTGGTAATGCAAATTACACTTCAGTCCGAGTCCAGAACGAGATTATCACAATCTGTGGCGACATCCTGAGGGAGGAAATAGTGGCTGAAGTTAACACAGCGTTTGCTTTTTCCGTTCTTGCGGACGAAACTGCAGATATTGCAGGAACAGAGCAGATGTCTATAGGCATTCGCTTCGTTGACAAGAGCGGAACGGATGCCTGCGTTCGAGAGTATTTTATAGGATTTGTAGAGTTGAATCAACTGAACTCAGCTTGCATCGCCGCCGCAATCTTGAAGTTTTTAAAGGATGCTGGGCTGATTCTTTCGAACCTCGTTGGACAGGGGTATGATGGATGCTCCACAATGGCTGGAAGAGAAGCTGGAGTTAACAGAATAATACAGAAAGAGCTTCCAAAGGCACTATTTTTCCACTGCGCAAGCCACAAACTGAATCTCGTGATCAACGATTTGAACGAAGTCTCTGAAATTCGCAACACAATAGGGATCATCAAGCAAACCATAAACTTCTTCCGTGAGAGCGTACTTCGAAGGAAATTGGTGCCCAACATTACGATGCTGTGTGAAACAAGGTGGTCTGCAAAATACAAGTCGATTAGGATCTTCTCTCAACATTACGTGGCCATAGTTGAAGCCCTCGAGGAGCTCGCATCAATGGAATCAACCTCGAATGCTGCAACTAGGCAACGAGCTCACATCCTCTACTGTGCAACGACAAGCTCGTCTTTCATTGTCTGCTTGCACATCGTAGCGAAGTACAGCGCACGACTGGAACCTGTTACGAACGTTCTGCAGAGTGTAACAATGGACTTTCATTCTGTACTCGACCACATCACTGAGCTGCAGAATATATTTCGCGACCACCGGACTAACGCTGAAGAGCAGTTCTCTGACATCATGAGAACAGCAACTGAGGCAGCCAATCGCTTAAACATAGTGATATCTGTGCCAAGGCAAGCCTCTCGTCAGACCCACCGAAACAACTACGGGATACAGTCGCCGGAGGAATATTACCGCGTGGCAATATATGTGCCCTACTTAGACTCTCTCACTGCTTCTTTGGCTCGCCGCTTTTCTGACACTAATGAGAAGAGCTTCAAGCTGCTCCAGCTTCATCCAACAAAAATGAAGTCTTTGAGCCTTGTTGAGTTTGCTGTCCTCTCTGATGAACTCCAAGAATTTTATAGCATCGAGAACTTCAAGGAAGAGAGCATATCTTGGTACGAGATGTGGCACAACAAAACTAGGGACACCTCAGAATTAACTTATTCTGAACTCTTGCTTCAGGCCAAGACATTCTTCCTCGCTGTTGCAAAAGCCATTGAGGTAGCTCTGGCATTGCCAGTTACCACCTGCACCGTCGAACGCTCCTTCAGTACAATGAGGAGAGTCAAAACATGGCTACGCTCAACAATGACAAATGACAGGTTGGACGGCCTTTGTATGATGAGTGTGCACCGAGAGCGTGTTATGAAACACAAAGATGATTTTATCACGCGTGTCATCACGCAATTTGCCCAGAAAAATCCCAGACGGTTGCCGCTACTATTCAAAGAAAACTGACGGATTACAGTTATATGTTGGTGATCATGTTGTACTGTGCGCTGGTGGTGATCAGTTCGCGCGAGTTGAAATCCCGCATGCAGCGAGACTGAACATGTACTCTTCTTACCCGAGTGGTGCTAAAGAAGAACTTGTTCTTGGGCGAGTTGGTGCCTGAGTTTGCTAAACGTGTTAACTTTGGCGCAAAGCTAAAACATGAAAAAAAAAGGCGTCTTCGGAGCAGCGTGAGCGGTGCTTACTGGACGGTGTTGACAGTGTCCAGAGGTGTGCGCCCAAAACAGGAACTGGACGCCAGGTGCACGCGTTGAATCGTGTAATGTCTTTTTTCAGAGACAATGACTTATGCATAATGCAATCGGACAGAGAAGATGGTTTTGTGATATTGTCTCACGTGCCTTTAATGAAAAAGCCTTGCAGGCCAGGGGCGTAGCCAGAAATTTTTTTCGGGGGGGGGGGGGGGGTTCAACCATATTTTATGTATGTTCGTGCGTGCGTTTGTATGTGTGCGTGCCTATATACGCAAGCAAAACTGAAAAATTTCGGGGGGGGTTTGAACCCCCCCAACCCCCCCCCCCCCTTGGCTACGCCCCTGTTGCAGGCTGTTAATAAGAATTTCAAGTGTGTGAAAGTGAGCTTGACAAAAGTCGAGAAGAACGTAGGCAAAATGTGTGAAGAAGTTGGGGGTAAGCGTTTGTCTAAGCAGATTTCTATGTCCAAAGCAGATAGCTTGCTAGCATTTTTAGCGCTAAAACTCACATGGTTACCGTTCCGAACGATTATCAGTGAGCGGGGAACATACGTGTATGGTGTTGAATGTTTTCGTTGCAAAGGCAATACAGGATATCTCTTTTCAGCAGATGTGAATGATCTTTTTTATGCTGTTCCACCCTGAGCTCTTTTCTGCAGTTAAGCAGTGCATTGAAGAAAGTGGCGAGGCTGATTTTGTAGCTAGGGCAGAAATGTCGGTCTCTATTTTGATGTCTGTGTTTGAAATTTATCTCAACAGCACCTTATTTTCTTTTAACGGTGGCATTTATCTACAAAAGAAAGGCATTTGTATCGGGTCCAGTGTAGCACCAATTTCAGTACATCTTTTTATCTCGTATTGACCAGGCACTACAATGTGTTCATACTTTATTTCATCCATTTTCTATTTTTAGGTGTGTTGACGATTTTTTTATTCTTTAATACAAGATATGCCATGTGCCTTACCACGAAATGGTATATTTCATTTTAGGTGCCTTTAAGACGAATCCTAAGGATCTAACTTTCACTCATGAGCTTCAGACCGACCATTGTTTGCACTTTTTAGATATTTGCCCGGCTGTGAAAAACGAGCATGTTTCTTGCGCTTACTTGCCTCGCAGCACAAAAGCGCTATTGCCTTATGATTGTTAAATGTGCATCGCTTTGTATTGCCTTCAATCTGCGTTGCGCAGGTCGTGTTCACCCATGATGTACTAGCCTTTGCATTCAGATTGGCAAACTCGAAAAGGCTGGCTTCCTTCGGATGGTTTTGGTTGACGTCACCGAGTCTTTGCTACAGAAAGTGAAAATCAGTACTCTGGAGGAGCACTTGAGAGAACGGGAGCGTGCAAAACCACAAGTGCTGCCGTGCGTGCACAAAGCGAGCCATAACCTGATGAAGGTGGCCACTAGGCGTGGAATTCCTGTTGTGTTTTCCGCTCCAAATGAACTGGCACAGCTGTGCCAGCGAACCTCTAGTGCTAAGCAGCAAGGGTGCCAAAAGAGGCACATGAAACCCTTCAGGCGGCGTGCCGAAGGCGTTGTCTACCAAATTCCTGTGAGCTGTGGCAATGGCAAGTCCTATATATAGGACAAACGGGACGTAATGACCACCTGAGGGAGCACGCCAATAGTATTGGCAAAAGCGATGGTGCGCATCTTCCGGTGCATGTTAAGGCATGCTCATGTACGTCACGTTTCGAGCAAGCTAAGATTGTTGGCAAGAGCAGAGACCAAACGGCGAGATAACTTTTAGAAGCGTTTCATATTTCAGGGAATGGGTCCGCCTGTGTCAGTGGCACATCATTCGTATCGTATCAATCTGAGAGATCCTTTTTTAATGGACAGCTTACGTATTGACATGCTGACGTCACAGTTTCACGCCCCTGCGCATGCGTATAAGTTTTCTTGATTTCCAATCTTTGCCGTCAATAAACAGTTCGTAGTTTGGTGCCCCCCTGACTCTTTCCTCTGTGTTTTTTCATGTTTCTAGCTTTGCGCCAAAATTAACACGTTGAGAGCGGTGCTATGTTTTCGCATTTTGCTTATTACGTTTAGTTATTTCTTTATTAACAAAATCCAAGTATTTTTCAATCTAATGATTCCTTGTTTTGATTTTGTTTTCGCATGTGCGTAACTCAGACCATAAATAGTGCCTTTTTAGTGCTAACTTACCATACCCCCCCCCCCCCAACCCAGCAGTTGCCCCCCCCCCCCTGAAAAGAGTTCTGCGGACGCCCATGAATGGGAATGAGAGACAGAAGTCGGCTTTTAGCTAACACTTACACTTCTACTTCTACTAACGTTTCCTACTGGAACATGCCAATGGCTGCTAATGGGGAATGAGAGACAGAAGAATTCGGCTTTTAGTTAACGCGCACGCTGCGAATTTTTTATGTTCAACAACGCACAGGAAAAATCTCCCACCGGCACCACCTTGGAGGTCAAGATCTGGTACTAGCGTTACGACTGGTTACGCACTACTACGACTACGAGGGACGAACGGGTGCCGCCTTAAGGAGTTTCGCCCCTAAACGCTCGTAGTGTGAAGCGGTCACTGCCTGCAAGTATTTCAGCTGACTGCGCGTGCAATCTACTTTGTTTTATTACTCTTAATTCGTGCATGCGTGATGCTATATCCCGATTACTCGTGCGAATAAGTTTTTTTTTTTCGTTCTTTGCTTGTGCGTGTCAGTTTTGCGCGTTTTTACACACGCACCAACGTTCTCGAACTCTCTGACCGGAACTAGGCCACGCTGATGCCGCTTGACACATGAGTTTTTGCATTCTCTTGTTGCCCCAGCACTAACACAATGCTTAAAGATGGATAAGCTGCATTCCGCACCGCATTATAAAAGTTAAGTAGACTTCAAGTGCCCTGTGCGGAACCGCGACGCAAAAAACTACAGCGCGTAGCAGACGCCCCTCGCTTTCCGCGCGCTTCCCGAGCGCGGAAAGCCCACGGGTCCGGCGCAGCGGCGGCGCGGCGCGGGAGTTCACCGCAAAAGGCCCACGCGGGAGCCGGCGCTTTGGACACTCCCCCTATTTAGCCAGTAGACCTGACGTCATGCCTGACGTGGTAGTAGTGGTAGCAATGTTTGGCGCCAGGGGACTCTGCCCCTTCTGCTAGGCTGCCCCACCTGGCGGCCACTTTCGTAACGAGCTCGTCCCCGAGCGCGGAGCAGTGCGACATCTCTGGAGGACGTGCGATAGTTCTTCCGTACAAGCCGTGGATAATGCTGCTCAATTGTACGTACAAGTTTACATTACTGCCAGCTTCGTGCAGCTGTACATTTCGTCACTTCGCAAGAAAATTGCAGCGTAAAGCGCGAAATGGCTGTGCGTGCGCTGTGCGATCACTCGAGAAGAAAGGGGAGAAAATGGCTGCACTTTTTGAAAACTTCTTACGGTTTCCAAGAGCGAGATTTTTTTACTTTAATGATCGCTCTCGCGAATGATCTTGTACGTAGACCTCTTCGTTGTCGCGAAAGCGGCACAATATGCATGTTCCGTTTTAACGGCAACACGGTGCGACATGTCAGCCATGTTTTTTTTAGCCACTTGTCCGTGAATTGAGCGCTCGTGGACGCACGTTGCTGTGTTCCCTCGGACATCAGCGGCACTTCTTAGCGCGAGGTAACGCGAGATAATGTGCCATGATTTCGCGAGCGACACCTGTCGACTGGCCGCGGAATACGGGCGCTTGAGCCCTTGCGGCATCTGCGACCTGGCGCTGGCTGGCCCAACTAAATCGTCGTGTTTCCGACGGCCTCATTGCGTCGTCAGCCGAGGCATGCGAAGCTGTCTGAATCGTGGTGACGACTGAACGGCGTTGTGCACTCGTCCTAATGCGCCTTTTTGCACCCGTTCAATGTCCGTCTGCCTATCAACCGGGACCCACACCCACTTGTCAGGAATTCCGTGATGGCGGAAAAAAGTTTCAGATAGGGTAATTCGCAACTAGAAATTGCCTATTGAACAGAGGAACAAGGAATAAGGAAATTTTTTAACTGATAAGTGCCAATATTATTATGAGAATATATGTGTATACTCAAAAAGATAGTAAGCTGATTGGTTTAATTAAAATACTTTTGCACCGCCAAACTAACATTCGTATGCAGAGAGCCAAACTACAAATATATTATTGCAAAAGCTCCCAAAGCTGTTTCCAAAATTGTTTTTCTTGCTGTCTGTAAAAAACAAATCATCTACGCTTTATGGTTCACCACAGACTGAGCATGGTGGTAAAAAAAGAAAACCTAACCGGGGCTGGTATTTTGTTGCAGTGTGTTAGCCTTATTCTATGCTGGTTTTATCATGCACCACTGGATAATGTTGATGGGCCGTTGCTTTGACCACTGGCCAAGTACAGAAAAAGACATCCGAGAACTATTGCTCAAGATAACGGCCCAGACTCGCGTAATAGAAGCTTAGCTTTGGTACATTCAGCTTTGTAATGCACACTTTAGGTTGACGTGTTTGAGAGCAGGCTGTGTGTCGGGGGTATAAAAAATGTATAAAAAAGTATAAAAAAATGATGATGCTTGGTGGAGTTCGTCAGTGTTGACTCTGTGCTTCCATGATGGCACGTCTTTTCAACCCAGCAGCTCTGAGATAGGCAGATAAAGCGGCAGTTTCATTGAGAATGGGCTGCTCTTAAAGGAGCACTGACACAAAAATTTTGCTTCTTGTTTTTTCTGTTGCAATAAGTAGGTAACAGCCTTCATATCATAGTTGAAAAGCTCGTTTGTTCGAGCACGCGGCTGTTAATTACTTGGAGATGGCTTTATAGCACCCAGTCGCAGTTTCGATTACAGAGAGCACCAAGTGAGGTGGGAACCATAGTGATTTTTATGTAAACATGCTGGCTACATGAGCACATAAAACCGCGTGCACCCCAGCAGGGTCGTCTGCACAAGCAGGCGTTTGGTGGGCGGCATCACCACGGATCCGAGTCAACGGGGGGGGTTTCGACCCCCTCCCATGCCTAGCTGTCACTGGGGAAAAGGGGGAGGATCCTGAGGGCTGAGCCAACGCTGGGTACTTGGACCTTTAAGGCTCCCTGGCGGAGGCAACACACCCGTTTGGCCCCGGCTTCACGTAGACGGCACCCCTGGGCTGACCCACCCAGGGAAATCGGCAGTCACCTTTTCCTGTCTCTCTCTCACTTGTATTCTTTCCTGTCCTCTCCTTCTATTTACTTCTGGTTTTCCTGGCTGCAATTAACCTTGTGTGGCTATCCAACCTAGGGTAAACCATATCTGGTTATAGTAATGGCGTACTACTGGCGTTGTGCAGACTTATCTACATGTTCTGCCACGTCCCCTTGTTAGGCTCCATGGTGGGCGGTAGGGCTGTTTCCGAATGAACGACTTTTAAATGTGAAGCATTTCTTAGCAAACCTCGGGCACTTTGGGCGTTTCTATCTATCTCTCTACCTATCCATCTATCAGGGGCGTAGCCAGAAATTTTTTTCGGGGGGGGGTTCAACCATACGTTATGTATGTTCGTGCGTGTGTTTGTATGTGTGCGTGCCTATATACGCAAGCAAAATTGAAAAATTTCGGGGAGGGTTTGAACCCTCCCAACCCCCCCCTTGGCTACGCCCCTGCCATCTATCTAGCCGTCTACGTCAGGGCGCTCTCTCGGTCGTCGCCATAGGTTGTTATATATTGTTATATATCAAAATTTGCATAGCATAGGATAAGTGTCTGACAAACACGATTCACTGGTGATGACATGAATAACACAAAATAACTGTCGCATACGTCATGAAACCCTTTCCCCGAGTCACATGTGGCACATAACCGCATACCGGAATTCATGTTATGCGGGTATGTGCCAGAGGTGATAACAGAGTCTCAGTCAATGCAGTTACCGTGAACATACACATTCACACGGAAGGAAAGTTATAATAATAATAATTGTCGGGGTTTTACGCCCCAAAACCACGATGTGATTATGAGACGCCATAGTGAAGGACTTCGGCAATTTTATCCATCTGTTGTTCCTTAAAGGGACCGACAACCAACTTTTGTGGTACCCGTTTTCTTGAGTGCAACGGGAAGCTTACCAGTCAGAGCTTCTAATCACGGAGTGGTAACGCGGAGAACGCCGTAAGCAATTTGTAATCAGAGTTTTTCGATCTGCAGCGATTATGCAGTCTTAATATCACATGCTGCAAACAGTGAGAGGTGAGCGCGATAGCGATTATACGCCAACAGTGGTGACAAGTTATGCCCTAAGTATAAAAAGGCAACGTTACGTTTGCAAAGCCTGCGGTGCGGCGACTGCTGCTTTCTAGCCTATTAAATTATTTTACAATAGTTATAGCGTTTTTCTGGGGCATCTTATAGAAGTACTTTGGCCGTACACAGGTCGCTTTATCACATTTTAGTCAAGCCAAGCCAAGCTAAGCCTTCGAAAACGAAACAAGTGGTAGGATACACCAGCAGTGTTGTTCATGAAGTGGTAGCAATCCTCCACAGAACAGTAAGTCGATGGCATTTGCGAGCAGCAGTGCAAACTCGCGTGCTACTCTTCAAAAGTCCGATACGACGAGAGCAGACGAGAGTCGAGTATACGCGGGAAACGCCGCCGGATGCCGCACGCATGCGCCGCAGCCTCTGTTTCACTGGAAGCCACGAAAGCAGCGCCGCATCTCATGCTTTACTTCTTTTACCTTAGAAACAAACGGGATTTGACAATATAACATAGATATTCAAAATTTCAGCCCTCGTTCTGGTGCGTGTAAAAGCATTGGACTACGTACAACAAAGTGCTTAAGACTGCATACGTCTAGTTCATGACGCTCGCGCTAGGCTGCGCGACATGCCGGTTTTTGTTACTTTTAAACGCGATTTAAAATATAAATCCTACTCAGATCGCGAATAGTATTCTGGAATCTGTCACTATAATTCACGGCCTTTTCATTTCCACCAGGATCTAATCATCCGTTCTGGCCAGTTGTCGGTCCCTTTAACTTGCACTGACATCGCACAGTACACGCGCGTCTAGCATTTCGGCTCAAAATGCGACCGCCGCGGCCAGGATCGAACCCGCGACCTTCGGGTCTGCAGCTGAGCACCGTGACCACTACACCAGAGCGGCCGACGCAAGGAAAGTTAGGGAGCTGAAGACAGAGCACCCCTGGAAGACACTGGGCTACCATCCACTCGTCCACGTGGTCCACAACATCGACCTCGTGGATTGCGCAAAAACCGAGGTCAATGCTTTCTACAATAACTTTGCCGAGAGGACAATGTCTCTCATGATTACTGGTGACTTCAGCATTGATTTATCAAAACCCAACAACGCCTGGTTCTTAGACAGCATGAAAGAAGGCTTAGATGTGGACAGGGCATTACAAGACCTCGGTGCTACGTCCAGGACAGATGGCATTATAGATCATTGCTTCGTAAAAGCCATCCGCGGTTTCCACCAGCTGTACTACACCTCGCACTTCACTACACTTGGACCGTTCGTAGCCGCAGTCATGAATGGACCCGATAACAAGTCCTGTCCAGCTGCTGGTGCTCATTGATCACGGTGATGATGACCTTATTCAAGAACTGCCAAGAACCCCTTCCACATATGCACACGGGTTCGTGAAACATGCGTGCGTTCTCCGTCATAACGAATAAGTATAAGCAAACAAGTGTAACGCAACTCTAACAACTGCAACTGTGACTGTAACGTACGCGCAGTGCGCCTGCCCGTGCCACTCGGCTGTGTATACATCTAGGGAAACTTTTCTGAATAAAGTTTAGTTGCGAGTAGCGCCTGTCCTGTGCATCTGTGTTCCTTCATTGTCCTATTCGAATTCGCGCTATCCAATATTGAAGAATGTAAGCACTAGATATCAGCTTACTGCGTTTGGCGTTAGTAACACCTGTGTTGCTGTTGGGATCGTTAAGCAACTGTAAACAACTAGTTATATAACACATGCGCGACTCTTCAAAATATGTGTGTGCGTATACCATTTTCACATTTCTCTAGCGTCATTCCGTAACGTTTCGCTCAATGAGAAAAACTGCAACACAGTCACCTTCCTGCACATGCTTCACATAACATCGATTCCCATGGTACGTGGGACCTGCCGAATTTTTTTCTATGGGATCAGCCAACCCTTTTTCCATTCATTGCCCCCTCAAAAATGGCGCACTGATGCAAGTATCCAGTCTCTTTTGAAAAACAAGGCTCATTCTCCAAGTACCAAGTCATCCATTGCAAGAATCCTGACAAGAAAGCCTGAAACGTTTCACCATTCCTCGTGCCCAGGTGCCTCACTGAGACTATCATAAGTGGCTATAAGGCCACCATGATGGCCAGTGGGGACCTTCTGGTGGAGGCTAAGGACGAGATTCAGTTTCAGAAATTAGCAAACCTTGTAACATTTGGGGACAAGCCCGTAACTGTCACTGCTCACCGAACGATGAACACCGTCAAGGGTGTTGTGTCAGATGATGACCTAATAGATCTGTCGGATGAGGCACTCCTTTCTGGTTGGAAAGATCAGGACGTCGTACAAGTCCAGCGCATAAAAATCTGATGCGAAAACAAAGCGTTGCCAACCTGGCATAATTCTAACATTCACCTCAAGCACACTACCAGATGAAACTGAAACCGGCTACCTTAAACTGTGCATGAGACAATACATTCCAAACCCGCGTTGCTGCTTTGAGTGTCAACGGTTCGGCCATGCTTCCCAGAGTCGCCGAGGGCAGCTAACTTGTGCCAAATGCAGCATCATGGGACACTCCGCCGATGATGACTGCAAGGCCGAGGTACACTGCGCCAACTGCAATGGTGACCACCTGGCTTATTCCAGCTCCTGTGCTGCATGGAAAAAAGAAAAAAATTCTAACCATCAAAGTCACACAAAACATCAGTTTCCGTGAGGCAAGACACCGTGTCCCGCCGCACACTTTGCTGGGAAAAGGTCTTTCACCAAAGTGGTGCAGCTGGGGGGGGGGGGGGGGCAGCACCACAATGGCATCAGGCGGCTGCCGAAGCCACACGCAGTGTGCCGAGGCTCCCGCCATGTGCCCCCGCAGTGGGAGCAGCCAGTGGGGCTTTCCTTGAACGAGTCCTCTTCCAGATGTGGCATCTCGGAGGCCAAGGAGGTCCCTTCGACCTTTGGGCTGGTCAGGCCAAAGGTTGTGTCTCAAGGCAAAGTCAGCACTATGCACACAACACTCGCTAGAGCCAGTGCTGGGCAGTATCAAAGATACATGTATCTTAGATGCTATCTTAGATACTCTTTGGGTACCTTGTATCTGCATCACGATACGTCTTGCAAGACGTGTATCAGTATCTGTATTTACGATACATGAAATAATTGTGTACTATCCGCGTCAAATGAAACCCGAACACCGGCAAGCCTTTGCATGGTATTGTGTGCGCCGTCCAGTTATCACCATTGACAGGCGTGCACATCCGGTTTGACTGCACTGCGCATATGCGTGCCTGTCCATGGTGATAACTGGACGGCGCGCATTATACCATTACAAAGGCTTGCCGGCGTTCGGGTTTCATTTGACGCAGATAGTACCTTAACCCTTTCAGTCACAGTGTGTACATTTGTACACATCAACTTCGGAGTCGCATCACGCACCGCGTGTTTCTTCAAATGGCCTGAAACTTAGTGTGCACATTCGCGCAGGCTTCCTGAATGGACAACTAGCGCTTATTTAACTTCATTATGCTGCTTATTGCTGTAGATGATCACTTTGCTAGAGAGACTACCATGTTCGACGATCGTTCAACGTGCGACGTTCCAGGACCAACGTCAAGAGTATATTTTTTCTTCGCTCGAAATACATACAACCAAAAAACCAACTGTGCGTGCATTTTGGGCCTAATAGTTGATTCCCATTATGCAAGGATTGAAGCTGACTGATTGCAGAACAAATATATATTTAATTACACGCTAATTAACATTAATTGGTGTAACTCACACAAAACAACACATTCCTACATTTTATTTCTTGGAATGTAATACGGAGTGCCTTGAAATCATGCAATGCAAAATTGATGCATTTGCAGACAGTGCATCGTAATTCGTGACTGAAAGGGTTAAGATACAAGATACTGCTATCGCAATACAACTGTGCGAAACAATAATCGCTGGCTGAACTCTGCACCTCAAGCTTATACTGTTGCCACTAAGCCACCCAAATAAAGCTAAGAACAGTCACATAATTTTACCTTTCCGCCAGAATTCTCCAGTGAGGGCATGAGGTGAGGTGTACGCATCCATATTGGTGAAGAAGGCTCATGTGGCAGAGTTTGACAGAAAGAAGTGCGCGAACGTCTATGCTGATCTCGATTTTTCTTTTTAGTTGTGTCAGTGCTGCAACACTTGTTCTTTGCCACTGTCCTGCGCTGCATACTCCAATGTGTTAAAAAAGGGAAAATAGACAACCACCCATTTGTAGCACGAAGCCACAAGGAAATCCCTTTCTTCCTTCCCTTTCCCTTTCTTAACCCCTTCCGCCACCTTGCGGGATTCCGCAGAACTGATTTGCAATATGTGTCCAGTTGCTTCGAGTTGTCGATGAATTCGCCCTCGCGCTGCCAATTGCTAGCTTCCTGGTTAGCTCAATTGGTAGAGCGACCGCCCCGGATAGGCGTTGGTCCCGGGTTCGATCCCCGGACCAGGACGAATTTTTCGGCAACTAAGAGGCTTTATTTCTGAGAAATCCGTATGGATTTCCTTGTGGCTTCGTGCTACAAATGGGTGGTTGTCTTTTTCCCTTTCTTAACCCCTTCCGCCACCTTGCGGGATTCCACAGAACTGATTTGCAATATGTGTCCAGTTGCTTCGAGTTGTCGATGAATTCGCCCTCGCGCTGCCAATTGCTAGCTTCCTGGTTAGCTCAATTGGTAGAGCGACCGCCCCGGATAGGCGTTGGTCCCGGGTTCGATCCCCGGACCAGGACGAATTTTTCGGCAACTAAGAGGCTTTATTTCTGAGAAATCCGTATGGATTTCCTTGTGGCTTCGTGCTACAAATGAGTGGTTGTCTTTTTCCCTTTCTTAACCCCTTCCGCCACCTTGCGGGATTCCACAGAACTGATTTGCAATATGTGTCCAGTTGCTTCGAGTTGTCGATGAATTCGCCCTTGCGCTGCCAATTGCTAGCTTCCTGGTTAGCTCAATTGGTAGAGCGACCGCCCCGGATAGGCGTTGGTCCCGGGTTCGATCCCCGGACCAGGACGAATTTTTCGGCAACTAAGAGGCTTTATTTCTGAGAAATTCGTATGGATTTCCTTGTGGCTTCGTGCTACAAATGGGTGGTTGTCTATTTTCCCTTTCTTAACCCCTTCCGCCACCTTGCGGGATTCCGCAGAACTGATTTGCAGTACTCCAATGTGTACGGCATTTATCGTGCAGATTTTGATGCTGCTATAGTGTCGTTATTCAAGATTCTTCTGCGTTGTGCTTCGTTACTAAATCTGAAGAATGGAAGAATGGGGTTGCTTTGCATCTTGTGGCCTTCACATATCAGCAGTTTGAATGATCTCGTGGATGTAAGTTTGACTTACATGCGATCATTGACTTAAATGCAAATTAGGTTCTAACGACTATGACACCACTCGTACATGTTAGGTAAATGCTAGCAAGCATTTACCTAACAGAAGATATCCTGGCATACCGTATTTTTTTTCTTCCTGCTAACTTTATTCAAAGAATTTTGAAATCATAATTTGATTGTTAGCACAAGCGCTGTCTTAGCTGTCGTTTTGTATCCCATACATTAGCTAGGTCTCTGTACTGTTTTTTTCTGGTCTGGTCACTGCAATATGTCTTCTGTAACATGCTACCAAATTCATTCTAAAAAAACAGGGTGTGCAAACCGGACACAAGAAAGAAGTCAGGACACCACAAACGCATTTGTGGTGTCCTGACTTCTTTCTTGTATCCGTGTTTGCATGCCCTGTCTTTTTAGAAAGAATACTTACCAACTAGCTCAGCTCTCTGTTATTCTATGCTACCAAAATAAGCTTTCGGTTTTATTCTTACTTTTAACTTTCTGCATTATTTATACTACTGTTTACACATTTACATGTTGCCAAGGTGATTTTGAAAACAAATATATAATTATGTGTGCGTACCTTGAGTATACAGCATAGGTCGGCAAACTCACTCATGAGTCGACTCACTCAGACTCATATCTAGACGCGAGTCTGAGCCTGAGTGAGTCTGGGTGAGTAAAGTTTTTGTGAGTCTGAGTCCGAGTGAGTTCGGCTGAGAAAAATTTATAGTGAGTCTGAGTCCGAATGAGTCCGGTTGACAAAATTTTGAGGAGTCCGTGTCCGAGTGAGCCCTAGGTGCAAAATATATTGCATGAGTGAGTCTGAGTGAGCTCCACATTTTTTGCCAATCTTTGGTATTATCTACTAAACTTCAGCATTACTGTCAGCCTTATGTTGGCTTGCGTTTATACTCACATATACTCACACATACTTCAACGTGCTATCGTTCATACGTCAGCTCAATATTTAATGATCAGAGGTGTGAGTTGCGGAGGGAGAAGGGGAGGAGATGCCTGGACCTCCACCCGCAAACTTTTTCACGAAAAGTTATTGATAAAGATATCTCGTGTGACCCATCTTTCAATAAAAAGATCCTTATTGAATTGCAAACTTTGATAACTCGTATCTGAAGGTACGAGATCAAAAGGTGCTGATATGTGACCACCAGTTATGCGAGATATTGGTTTTAAAGAGCACTGACACTGTGGCAAAAAAGCTAATAGGCTAACGGACTCATGAGTCGACTTACTCAGACTCACTCAAACTCGGATCGAGGTCTGAGTCCGAGTGAATCCGGTTGAGAAAAATTATAGTCAGTCTGAGTCCAGAGTGTGTCCGGATGAGGAAAAGTTTGGTGAGTCTGAGTCAGAGTGAGCCCTAAGGGCAAGATATGTTTCGTGAGTGAGTCTGAGTGAGCTCCACATTTTTTGCTGACCTATGGTATACAGTACGAAACATTCTGCTTAACAGGAGGATCGAAAGGTGGGCCACGTGGTAATTCATTTTCTTCGTTCAGCGAACTGGGAGCGCAGAAAAAAACATGAAGGACGAAGCGAGGAACCACATAAGACGAGCGCTTCGTCCTTTGTGTTTTTTTCTGCGCTCCCAGTTTGCTGAACGAAGAAAATTCTGCTTAACACTTAGTGCAATAGTGATTCTTTCTAAAAAGACAGGGCGTGCAAACACGGACACAAGAAAGAAGTCAGGACACCGCAAACGCCGACTAACAACTGAAGAGACGCACAACGTCTGAAAAGAAAAAAGGCACGAAAACTTATCTGCGCATGCCCATGCAACAGGCGAACCTATCAGTCCGGCACGTGTGGCGGTCTACGTGGAAGATAACTGTTAAGGCATTTGATTTCATCTTTATGCAAGTTAATCGACGGTTGGCTCACGCATGCGCTACCACTATTCTCGATATGCCATGCTTCAATCATCAGGCGCGTTTCTTCATTTCTATGCCGGTACAACACTGCGCATTCATCGAATTTTGGCGTGCACTTACAATCTCGACAATGTAAAGATAGATTAGAAGGTGAGCCTCCTGTTAGCGATCTCTTATGTTCCAACAATCTCTGGTTAATGCATCTGCCCGTCTGTCCTACATAGAAGCGGCCGCAGCTGAAAGGGATCTTATACACCACACTCGTACGGCAATCAGTGAATTTGTTGGTGTGTTTTACGAAACAAATGTTGGTCCGCTTCTTGTCTTTTACTCCCTCATTCTTCCTCTGCACAGCGGCACAAGTCCTACCTAGCTTATTGGCAGCCGTGAAAACAACGTTAACGCCGTATCTAGTTCCTACTTTCTTTAGCCTGTGAGATACGCGATGAATGTGCGGTATACCTACGACCCGTTTCTTCCTATCGCTTTCTGCAACCATGCTTGGACTTAACACAATAGACTTCTTTAAACGCTCAGCGACCGTGGCCACTGCATCACGAGGATACCCTACATCTAAAAGACGCGTAACCTGTGCGTTAAAGCTATCACTCATTTTGTGCTCACACGACTTGGTGAGGGCTGACTTAAGGCAAGACATGGCGATGCCGTTTTTTACAACTTTCGAGTGCTTTGACGAAACATTTAACAGCGGTTTCGAAGATCTAGGAGAATACTGCCAGCACACGTGGTTCTTCTGGAATGATAAGAAATGTCTAGAAATTGTATTCCATTATTCTGAGGCACCTCTTTAGTAAAGCTCAGCCCTCCTCCATTTAATTCAAATTTTTCGCTCACGGAAGTACCACCTCTTCAAAGTCCTCACCACTACAAAAATCAAGTAATCGTCCACATAACGAAAAACCTTAGTAACTGAATTACCTAAGGCGCCTTCCAAAAGATTGTCAATCTTGCTAAGGTATAAATCACTAAGAACCGGAGCAACTTTAGCACCAATACATATCCCTGATTTCTGCACATAAACGCCTTCCTTCCAACCTACCAGCGTCGACCTTAAATACATGGAAAGGATTTCTAGAAATGCCCCGGTAGAAACACCACATTTTTCGGTGAAAACCGTCTGGTGCTCTTGTTGGTTAATACATTCATTGACACATTTTAAAGGGACACTAAAGGCAAATAACAATTTATGTCAGAGTGAAAGCTCAGTGTATGACAACTTCTAAAACGGCAATATTATCAACAGCAGTGCCCTACTTACCGAGAAATTAAGCTAAATGTATCACATGATGAGTGCCACGAGTGGGACATTTTCGAAGTGATCCCGATGACATATGAGAGTCTGGTAATCACTGGTAATCAAACTAGCAGCAATAAAAAAAGAACCTTCCGTGCATCAAAAGACGTAATAAAGGGCTGTTTGTTCGTTTCCATTTGATTCACGGAAAAAAGAACTTCTGTGGCGTTGCCATAGGGAACGGCGCGCGTTGTTCAAAGGTTCCGTTTTCGCTGAACTGCGCTTTGCCCGGCGCCCTGCTTCGCTCACGCGGTCGCGTCTCAGTGGTAGTTTCGGGATCGCGTACTGCCGCGTGTGTTATGCGCGTTCGTGAAAGTCGCTCTGACAGAAAGTTCGACAAAATGCCACATGCAACGACGCCGGCCCTACGAGCCCTCAGCAGCATACCGCGTTCATCGGGGCTCAAGTCGCTGAATTGGAGCCCAGTGTCGCGAGCCAATTCAAGTTCTCCGTCCACATGCATTGCGGCGATTGCGGCAAGCTTCGATGGCTTCGATGGCCGTTGTTGCTGCTGTGGGTCCCGCTACTTTAGCTCTGCTGCTACTAGTGTTGGCGGCCGCGCAGTAAAGGCGGGCAACGTTGGGCACGGCAGCAGTGACGTATGAAAGTCGGATTTCAGGCGGGTGATTTGAAGTGCGCTAACGCAATGCGGACCACTAAAACGTGATTTTATTTCAAAATAAGCACTTCCTTGGCACAAAAGTAGCACTACGAGGTTTCTGGACTGCTATTTCAACAATCAACGTCGACTTAATATTTGCCTTTAGTGTCCCTTTAACAAGTCCTCATGCGGCAAAGAATAATACAGGTCTTCAACATCCATACTAAAGGCCTTACAACAGCCGGGGTTCTCCTCTGAGAGGAACTGAACTAGCACCTGAGAATTACGCATACGAAAATGGTCTGAAAAACTCAAAGAGGTTAAGCAGTTCTGCAAATAACTAGATACAGCGACTTGCCAGGTGCCTTGCTCCTGCCTTGCGAGCATGGCATATCGAGCATATTGAAGCATGGCATATCGAGAATAGTGGTAGCGCATGCGTGAGCCAACCGTCGATTAACTTGCATAAAGATGAAATCAAATGCCTTAACAGTTATCTTCCACGTAGACCGCCACGCGTGCCGGATTGATAGGTTCGCCGGTTGCATGGGCATGCGCAGATAAGTTTTCGTGCCTTCTTTCTTTTCAGCCGTTGTGCGTCTTTTCAGTTGTTAGTCGGCGTTTGTGGTGTCCTGACTTCTTTCTTGTGTCCGTGTTTGCACGCCCTGTCTTTTTAGAATGAATACTTACCAACTAGCTCAGCTCTCTGTTATTCTAAGTGCAATAGTGAAATTGAGTTTGCATTAATAATGGGAATTATTTGGAGCCTTCTTAAAGGGGCCCTGCAACACTTTTCTGAGTAGCCATCAAATGGCTTCATTAAAAGAGTATATTGCCTCACGAATCGACTGCCACAAAAATTTTTAGTCATCGAAAGCGCTGCAGGACTATCAATAAAAATCTTACCAACCAATCTAGTACTAGTGGAGTTACAGAGATTTGTCGCATGCTGTAATTGCTCTCTCCCTTCTCTCGTACCGACGAGTGCACGCGCTGGAAGCTAAGCAGGAAGGGATGGCTGAGGGGAAAGGAGCTACATCACGTGCATGTCATGACCTTGAGCACTTTTTTTTTTTCTTTGAATGCGCGTCTTACTTTCAGCTTGATTGCAAGCAAGCCCGCTGGCATGTGGCGGCCGCAGTGACTATGCAGCTCACGATGCTCAAATCAGCCAATGGCGTGAAATTTGGGTATGTGTCGCGGTCATTTGGGTATTGGAAATGAGTTTTGCGGAATCCCGCAAGGTGGCAGAAGGGTTAAGAAAGGAAAAATAGACAACCACCCATTTGTAGCATGAAGCCACAAGGAAATCCATGCGGATTTCTCAGAAAGAAAGCCTCTTAGTCGCCGAAAAATTTGTCCTGGTCCGGGAATTTCTCTTTCTGATACAGATTTCTCTTTCCGAGAAATCTGTATGGATTTCCTTGTGACTTTGTGCTACAAACGGGTGGTTGTCTATTTTCCCTTCTTGGTCATTTGGGTATTTGGCATCATTTGTTGAAAGAACGGGGAACGATTTCTAGCTGACTTTTAGAATTAATTGGAGATTCCGGGCCGCATGCTGCACTGCAATGTATGGCTCGTGTGTTCTCAGGAGCTTTGACTACCGATCAGCAGCGTTTTCTGACGACGCTGAAGAAGTGTTGCAGGGCCCCTTTAACAATGTTAGGAAGGGGATTCGAGAAACATTGTAATACCAAATGCTCCGTTTTTTTTCATGAGCGTCTCAACGAGTCGTTTCAGGCAGTTTTCCAAACGTACTGAATTTTCTATTGTGTCACCTTAACAGGTAAGTTGACGATACTTCATGCTTAATTGTCATAGCTATTAAGCTGCGCCGTCTATATCGTGCTTCTATACTTATAAGGTTGAATGTTTGATACAGAACCGACTTTCTATTTTACTTATTTTGTTTTCCTTTAATTAGGCCTTCCTATTTTTTTTTTCACTATTACTAATTGCTAGGTAGTTAGAGCTATAAGTGGCAATAGCGCGTATAACGACGATGTCCTGCGACGGTTCGTCCAACTGTGCAATACGTCTGAGACATTTCTGGTTGCACATGTTCTGTTGTTGAAGAAAAATTGCTAAAAGGTTGCGCGCTAGTGAGTGTATCAGCAAATAACTCTTTACGCCAGCAGATAAGTAGAGTATGAAAAGTCATTGCAGTTTTATGTCCTCTACGTATGCACAACGTGTCACAGCAAAAGAGTCACTACCAGCATTGTTGCTGCTATACACCAGTCCTGTTATCCGGTATTGTCCTGTTATCTGGTTTTAAAGGGCAAGCTAAAACTCAACACCGGTATTTGCGCCATCGTGCTAAAGCTTCTTATTGAAGTTCTTGTGATTAGATGGCCACCCACTAGCTGGTCGGCAAGCTGAGCAGCGACTCCCATCAATTACAAAAATTGCAAGCACAGTGATGTGATAGCTGTGCCAAGAGGTGAAACCTGCTACATCCTGCTACATTTTTGCAAAAATCTCAGTTTGAGCCAAGCGTGCGCCAAGATGTTGTTCTGCAGTCTTTCGGAGAAAAAGAAGACTAAACGTGCTTGCAAACCGTATTTGAGCTACCACTGTAACTTCGAGGGGTCATTGGAGCATATTGACATTTACTATGTAGTTGAAGCAGTTGCTGGATGCAACCCTCACAAACAATTCACACATACTGCGCACATAAAGTTTTCTGCTACTATTAGATCATACTGTATTACGTTATTAAGCTCAGTAAAATAGCTTCCAACTGTTGAGGACCAAGCTACATTAAACAGTACATGTGTGTGCTTGAATAGACCATTTCGTTACAGTTAGTTTGTTTTAAAAAATAATTGTACTATTTGTTGTGATATACTTTCATAAAAGTTTGTCCAGCGTGCTCAATTTATAAGTTGTGTCTGACCATACAAACACCGGACTTTATCAACAATGCCGCTCGCTGCATTGGACTGTGGGATTTTCTGAGAAAGCATGGTGTCCCAGCATTCCGGTATCTTGGTTCTGTTTCTCGACCGTAGCAACATTTCGTGTTTGAAAACTTGCCGAAGTTAAATACGAAGCCACATATTTGACGGAGCACAATTAGATTTCGGGCACAAAGGACCAGTTATTAATTCCTGTCATTTTAGCAACCATCCATGAACTAGGATGCTCATGATTCTCTCCATAAAGCACACCACAGGCACTTGACCACGCAGCGAAGCCCTAAGTTGTTCTGAAGGTACGAATGTCATCAGAATAGTCTTTCTGGATAGTAAACAGAGTGCATAGAAATTTTGCACAGATTGTGCTTCCAGTTTCTGTAACTGAAGCATCAAGGAAAGTCATATTCATTCACAAATGTGAGGTAGATTCTAAGAAAATGGTAGGTGGCCTGACGTCATGGCTCCAAACAACTTAGGGCTGTCTGCAGAAAAAACGATGAGCAGTATCATAATGTCATCTTTTGGGTATTCTAAGGAAAGGTGCTCATATTTGTGTATATATTGATTTTGTTAAACATGTCGTGCAACTGATCAAGTCTAGAGACAAATGTTTGCTTGGTGATTGCTCCAAAAGGTTGTTACGCTGATCCAAAGGGAGATTTTAGCTGCTCCAGAAGCTGCGCTGAAGTGGCTTCGGTTGATTGCATCACTGCAAGCAAGAAACACTGTCAGCAGAGTTTATAAAGAGCTGTCCTGTTAAGCAGCTGAAACAAGCCCCATAAGTTGTTTCGGAAGGACACTAATGTACTTTAAACAACAAAGACAAACTTTGAGATACTGACACACATTCCATTCAAATGAAACAATATTGGTCAGAATTAAGAAAAATTCAAGAGACATTTTCGTTCATAGGTGTTTGCTGCTACATTAATGGATCTATAATGACTAATTTGTGAATGTATCGAAGTATCTTAAATGCAATTGCCAAGTATGGTATCGGATGCAATTATTGCGAAAGTATCGTATCTGTATCCCAAATACTTATTGCTGAGTATCCTGTATCGTATCGTGGCACAATTTCAAAGAATCTTTGCCCAGCCCTGGCTAGAGCATATTGGGTGGATTCAGCGCAAAC